>NW_024104601.1:498028-518177 GCF_003945595.2 Pipra filicauda
GGGTGCTGGGGTGAAGGGGGGGTGCTGGGGTGAATGTCTCCCTGCTGCCTGAGCACCCCCATGGCTCTTGCCTTGGGTCCCAGGTTTCCCTGAGTGTTCCTGGTGGTTGCCCTCGTTTGGTGTCAGTGAAGTCATGGAATAGAATTCCAGGGAGAGTTCCCTAAAATAGTGAGTTCAATTCTTTCCAGCTCAGGGTTTTCACCGTTGCATCTCAGAATTTCAGGCACAGCAGCTCGATCCATGAGCTCTGCCATAACCTGTGGTTCTCGTTTTGCCTCTGGTGACAATGTGACCTCATTTTGAAAGGTCTGAATAACCTGTGTTTGGCCCCTGGATATGGCACCGAATCTGACTCCTTCCCTCTTTTTTATACCTGTGGCAATAATTACTCTTCCTCTCCAAACACAGCATTTTCCTCTTTATGAGGGTTTCTTCTCCTTCTCATTTCCATTCTAGAAGTGCTGGTTTCTGTTCTACTTTTAATGGAAAGGCTGGAGGGCAAATGCAATTAAACCACAGTGTATGAACTGTAACTTGTAATAGTTTTTTAAAAAAAAACCCAAACCAGCTTGTCACTCACAGAGGACTGGCTTTCTAACCTGGGCTCCATCACAAGTCCAACTTTCAGTTCTTGTGATCAGACCGAATGAGACCAGATCACAGAGGGTTTGTGGGGAAATGGGTTGAATGTGTTACCAAAGGAGATCTGGGCTGCAGAGAGCCCAGAGCTGGAACTGGGGGACAAGAAAGCAGCACTCCTGGTGTCATGGGGGGGTTTGATGGGGAGCCTGGCTGTGTGTGAGTGTGGAGCTGCTCCCTTGCATCTGGCACCAAGAATTATAAAGATAAATGTGCTGTTGCCACCTCCAGTGTCCCTTGTGGCCACAGGTGTGGGACTGTAGGGTGCACCTCCCTGAGGCTGCCAGTCCCCTCCTGTGCAGCCCCTGTGTGCTCATGCCACGGATAAGGAGGCAGCTGGGGAGGATGGAGTGACCTGCCATTATCTCTAATAGATAGGATCAATAACGTGAAATGCATCATCCCTCTTCATTTTCTCATCGTGCAGGAATTGATGCCCTGCCTGGCACAGGGGCTGCTGCTGAGGGCTGAGCTCACCCCTTATCACTCACCTCCTCCTGATTTACACCAGTGTTACATTTCTGCCATGTAAAAAATGGGCCACGTGTCAGTGGCGCTGATCACATCTTGGGCTCAGTAACCTCCGAGCTCCCAAATTATTCCATAAGAGCATCTCCTGCCTCAGTGATTTATCCCCCAGACTGCGCCGTGGTGACTCAGGATGGTTGTTTCCCTGGAGAGACGTCTCTGGGCCGTGGAGAGGCACAAAACAGGGAGTCAAAGAAATCTTGTCCACCACTTGTGGACAAGGCACGAGGTGTGTGAGGAGGCCAGGGTGTGCACCTGCAGTGGGGATTTGCTGCTGATGGTTTCCAGAGGTGCCGTGGTGGCTGGTCAAATTCTGACACACTCAGACAAAGTTAATTACCAATTCTATAAAACTTTTCACATCAAAGGTTTAAGAATTGTGCTCGTTTGATAAGGAGTCACTTGTAATACCTTGTTACTTCCCCGGTTCTAATTATGCTTATCAGTCCGTGCTGATAATTAGCGTGGTGTGCGAGGCAGAGCTGGTGCAGTGCCCAGGGAACGGATGGAAATCTCTGGCTGTTGGGGCTGGAGAGCCATTCCAGGGGCAGCACAGTGCCACCAGGTGATGCACAGGCCAGGCCAGGCTGTCCCAGCACAGGGGGAATGCTTCCCGGGGTGGTCACACTTCCACCCCCAGCTATTTAAGTGCCAGTGTAACAACAGGACAAGGGGGAACGGCTTCAAACTGAGAGAGAACAGGTTTAAATTGGATATTAGGAAAAAATCCTTCCCTGTGAGGGTGATGAGGCCCTGGCACAGGTTGCCCAGAGAAGTTGTGGCTGCCCCATCCCTGGGAGTGTCCAAGGCCAGGTTGGACAGGACTTGGTCCAGTGGAAGGTGTCCCTGCCCCTGGCTGGGGTGGGACTGGATGAGCTTTGAGGTCCCTTCCAACCCAAGACATTCTGGGATTCTGTGGTTAACACAGCCAGCTAAGCTGGGAAAAGGTCCCTCCCTGTCCCTGCTCCCCAGGAGTGTCTGGGAGAGGGTCTGTGCTACAGCACTCGGGCTGCTTTGCTGCAGTGCAGGTGAGAGGCAGAATTGCAGGAAGGTAATAAACTGCCCCATTTACCAACCGATTAAACAAGTATTTAAAGCCTGACTTGGCTGCCCAGGCAGCAGAAAACAAGGTACAAGGCAGTAGAGCCTGGAACAACTGCTTGATGGCCATTCTGGCTGCAGCTATTTGAAAGTTGAGGTGCTGTTAATCACCGGAGTATGGTTTCATCTGCCTGGAATAGCTGCTTTTTGCAAGTTTTTCTAATGTTTATTAGATGTCCCTGTTTACTTAAAGTTCACAGCATTTAAATAATATGTTTGAGCAGGTTAAAAATAGCACGAGATGCTGCCTCTCTCCAGGCTGTGGGAAAGACTCCAGTTAACAGGAAAATCTCCCTGTCCACCCTGCCAGTGCCAGATTCTCCTCTTGCTGTAGTTCATGCCAGTTCGTTTTTTTAATTGGCAGCTTATTGAAATCAAAATGTTGTGTTTGCATGTGTTGTCACTAGCATTTAAGCAGCTCACCTTTCAGGATTCTGCCAGTTCTCCATGGGGCAAGCACTGGGATCAGATCTGGGGGCCCTGGGAAAAGGAGTTGTGTGTTGTCTCATGCCCTGCAGGAGCAACTGGGAACTAAATTCATTTATTCCTGAATAAAGGCCATTTCTGATGGAGCTGGTGGTCTGGAGAGGGAAGTGCTGCTGACCCAGTGCAGGGAGCCCATCTCTGAGCCAGTTCAGTCTTGTTAATGTATTTCTTCCCTCATAATGAGCCTTTCCTGTCGTGACTCGTGGCAGATACGTTATCCCCTGTAGGGCCTGTGGGCTGGAATTGGTGTTTTCCTGCTGGCAGTGAGGCTTTGCTGGAGTGGGATCTGTGGGGGGAGGTCTCCCCAGGGTCAGAAGCTGCCAGAGCTCAGCTGCAGCCACCCGGGGAAAGGGCTTGGAGGGGAGGATGTGCTGGAAAGCAACTCACACTGTCAGGTTTGGAGTCAAACAGAATAAAACTGATAGCTTTTAAAAATTCATGGTGGTGTTAATGCACTCAGTCGAGTGTAATTAAATGTAGAGACTCAACAGATTCATATAAACACTCTGTGGGAGCCTGTCAATCTTCCAGGGTAATGAACCCCCAAACAAATGTACAACTCTTTAATATCTCTGGCAGAGCTGAGGGCTGTGGAGCAGCATCCAAGGATCCCTCTGTGCCTGTATTGCCAGGGGGACACATCACCTGTTAGTCTGGAGGAACAATTCCTCACACTGGCTGTGCACACCTTTGTGCTGCAGTGCAACCCCACAAATCTGGGGCTGTGAAAAGCAGGATGTGATCAGGGCATGTCCTGGGCTTTGAGTGCCAGCAGATGGAGATGCTGTGCCTGGCACTCGGCTGCACTCACCAGGAATTCCTCCTGCCCCTGCCTTGTCCTTCAGGAGCTGCTGGAGCTGCTTTGCTGTGCCTGGACCTCTCTCCTCTGGTCTGGACAGAAAACAGTTGTGCCATATTTAAAATGTGGGGGGAAAAAAGAACCAAAAAGTGTGTGGGGAAGGTGCTGTGTGCACAGCTGAGCGATGGGGGGCTGGCTGAGGGAGGAGAACATCTCCTCCACAGGAGAGGTTTCCTCCTACAAATTGTACCTCATCACTAGTAAGTGTTGGAAGTCAGGTGTGTGCAAAGGGCACTGAAACCCGGAGGAACCCACCTGGGCCCTGGCCAGCTCCTGTGCCACGGTGAGGGTCGGGCAGGGGTGGGTTTCTGGCAGCTCGTGGGGCAGGACAGTGCCCTGTGCCCCCACGTCTCTGTGCATGTCGAGGGCTGCAGTGCCTCCTCTGGCTCCTGCACATTAACCAGGGCACTTCTGGAGGTGTTTCTCCTAAATTTCTTCTTGGGAACTCTTCTACTGTCATCAGCAGAATTGGGAAAATCATCTAAAGCAGAGCGAGAAAGGGACGATCAGCCAGTGCTGAGCTAATATTTTTCCCATTTGCGTTTTTTTTCCCTCTTTCCTTTTCTCAGTTCTCACCTCCTCACAACAGTTGTTGCATACCACTGTAAACTTCATTTAATCCTTTGTGAAGTTAAAGTAAATACGCCTGAAAGACAAAATACATGCTGTACTTGATGTAAGACTAATGACACGTCCCCCAATTATCTTCGGCGGTGCCGCAGCTATAATCAAATTTGGAGAGCAGCTGTGCTGCTCAGTGCCTCTGACAGGGATGCAGCGAATTAGAATTGATGCTGCCTCTCGTTAATCCAGCAGCAGCCCGCTGGCCCTGGCAGGGGTGTGCTCACCCAGCCCTGGCACAGCTCCTGCACATCCCAGCACCAGTGTGGGACAGTGCCAGAGCCCGCTCTGCCCCTCACCTTGGCACTGCCCCACGGCTGCCCCTCTGCCCCAGGGCTGCTCCTGGCTGGGTCCTGCACATCCCTGAACGTGGGGGGAAGTGAGATGGAGCTCCCAGGCACCTTCTCCCTGCTGGGCTGCCACGCCCTGCTGAGCCATCACCCCGCATGGCCCGCTCCCAACAGCTCCAGGGGAGCTGGGAACTTCTTCTGGTGGGCTGCAAAACCAGCCAAGCCCCTGAGATGCTTTTGTTTTTATTTTTATTTTTTAGCTTTAGCACAGGCGGGTGTTTGAGCAGAGGACTCGTTTCAGCTGTCAGTTCTCTCAAAGAAAAAAGCAGCTCTTTGCCTCCCTGCTGCCCCGGCTGCAGCAGGAGGTGTCCATCAGCAGCAGGGAAGGAACCCGGTGGTTCAATAACCCCAGAACCTTCTGTGGTGCTCTTGGGTTTTCACAGTCAGTGTAATAGTGGTGTTCAAAATAATTGCTATAGAGCAAAAATGTGCCTTATCACAGGGAGCAGCATGTGGACAATGGGAGCGTTTCAGAGCGTATTTTTAGGACGGGGGAAAAAAAATCAATCTAAACCTTATGCTTTTTTATCATATGCCTTGAGCAGTGAAAGGAGGGGAAAAGGGATCAGCATTTTTGCTGGTTGGATGAGGCTGTGAGCAGCCTGGTCTGCTGGGAGGTGTCCCTGGGGACGCAGGGTCGGGGCAGCAGATGCAGCATCGGGTGCCTCAATGCACCACGTTGGTTTTCCCTCTCCTTGGTGCCCGTCTGGGAAAGTCAAACGTTTATGTGTAACCTAAAAGAAAAGCTGTTCTGCTGGTGTGAGCTATTGGGTAATAAAACAGGGAAAGGCACTGCAGTCAATAAAAGTAAATTAATAACTAGAGACAACAAACCTTGCTTCCCTGACTGGCATAAAGCAATCCTGTGCTGAAAGAAGGAAGAATGTCACAGTTTATGAGGAGGCAGGTCGAGTCCAAGAGGAATGGGCCACGGAATTTTGTGGGATATTTGTGATCATAATGTTTTCTTCCTAAAGCTTTTGTGGTTTATTTGTGCTGTGCTGTAGGCAGAGCTGTAGAGCAGCTCCTGCTGAGACAGGACACGCCAGGACGAGGGAAATGGGTTTGGAAGGCTGTTGATCCAAGCTTTGGGAGGCAGCCCCTAGGACTGTGCAGCCCAGGGAGCTCCTGCTTCTCCCCATTCTGAGCCCTGGTGTCTCACAACACCTGAGAAACTGCCCCAGGAACTGGTCCGGGGCTGCTCGGGCGATGCTGACGGTGCCCGTGGTGCCCTCGTGGTGCTCGTGGTGCCCTCGTGGTGCCTGCCCAGCTCTGGGGTCTGTGCCTGGACCTGCCCTTGGCTCCAGACGAATCCCTGGCACAACTCAAGCAGCCCTGTGGTGCTGAGGGGAGCCAAAACCCCTTGGTGTGGTGGGTGCCACCCACCCACAGCCGGCTCAGGGCTGCCCATACCTGCCCTGGCAGTTGTGCTGCTCATGCAGCACAAATTAGGAGGCTTAATTATTTCAATAGAGGTTAATTACATTAGTCACTACAGCAAATCTCCAGTTCATGCCATGCTTTCCACTTCATTTAATTCATTACCCCCTGTGACAGTAGCTTCCTGCGTAGAGCTGCTCATTTGTATCCCCTGTCCCTTCCAAGAGCAATCCTCCACCTCGGCCCTTTGCTTGCTTTTGCTCCTGTTCCTTCCAGTGTTCCTGGTGGCAGTGACAGAGGGGTTTTGTGGGAGCAGCCTCAGCCATGCTGAGGTGGTGGGTAGAGCAGTGCTGTGCCCAGCTGGGCAGTGGGCCCTTGCCAGGGGGACAGGCTGTGCACCCCACACTCTGTGTGTCCTGTGCTGTAGCTGAGCAGAGGGTGACTCTGGACGGTGTTCATTGTCCCCTTCCCTATCTGCATTCTTGCTCAATACCTGGATTTACAGATATGTGTCCTCTCCTGCCTGCCAAGTGTGGGGCTGGGCCCTGCTGGTCTTCGCCCGTGAGCCCCCTCTGTCCTGCCTTCCCCTGTGTACAGGACAGTCCATATGGGAAAAAATCAGCCAGTTGTGCACCCAACCCCTTGCAATGATTCTGAAAGAGCCATTCCTCATGGTTTAATGTGTTTCTGTAAATGGCAGAGTAAAGCATTTAATTAGTTTTACCGTGCCTTCCCTGCTCGGCAGAGATGCATCGTAATAGCTGAGGGGTTCATGCAAAGGAGTGCTTCAATAATCAGAAATCCAAATGCCAAGCAAGACAGAACAAGAAAGATGTGAAAATAAGCACAGAACATTTTTTAATTGCCCAGGTGAGTCTCAGTGCTGCAGGCACACAGTGCTGCTCTTGGAAGCAAACTGGGGAAGCCCCAGCTCTGAGCCGGCTGATGCTGGATCCCAGTTAATCCTCTGGAGACGTGGTGGTGTTGGGAAGGGCATTGGCTCGGGGTGACTGATCCCAAAGGAAGGTTAACTTGATGCACACTGTCATTTGTTGAGCGTTTGCCATCCCCTGGGCTGAGCCCAGAGCCTGGTGTGTGACCACGGTCACGGTGCCCAGAGCACACCTGTGTGGGCTGTACAGAAAGGACCTTCGCCTTTCCAGGGCTTTCCAGGGCTGCCAAAGCCTGGGGAACAGGAGCTCTGTGCTACCACCTGGCTCCATCTCTCCTTGTCCTATTTTGTTTTTAAACTCAGTTTGTTCCTTTATCGCTGCCCCTGGGTGGGTGTCCGTTGTCCCCGGGTCTCCTGCTCCTGCAGCCCCCAGCCCCCAGCACGGGGGGAGATTTCTGCAGTCACGTAGCCCCAGTGCCCAAACTGCAGCTGCTGACATGTGCAAGGGGGAGGTGAGACATTTCCCACCTGTTCAGCTATTTTGTAGCTTGGTGGGATATTTCCTATTTTTAACCGTAGCTGCATTAAAAGGAATAAACTTGTGAAGGCAAACATAAGGTAACAACCAAAGGAGGTAGTTTTTTAGATGCAGATCTGTCTGATTTAGTACATGGTGAACATTTTCTTTAGCATAATGATACTTCTTAGGGTCATGATAAAAACCTGCAGTGATGAACAGACACAATTCTCAGTTTTCACTCTCATCATTGGCTATCATTAGCATTTTGCTGTTGTTAACCTATGCAGGATAAACTGCTTATAAAATAGGTATTTCTTTGTTGGGCACTAGCGGGTCTGGTTGTGGGGAGGGATGTGGAATTCAGTCTGCAGTTTTGCATCATGAACATGGACTGTGTGTGGCTCTGAGACTGGAGGTCAGGCCAGTGTAAACCCGGGAAATATTTCCAGATTTTAATCTGGATTGGGACTTAAGGATTTAAGGATATTTGAACACCCAGCCAGGCGTTCACTTTGGCTGGGGAACCATCAGCCTTGTCTGGGGGCAGAGGGACCTTCCACGGGGGTGGGAGCGGCTCTGGATGCTGCAGGGAAGGCTCTGCCCTCTCTCCTCTCCTTCCTGACATTTTAGCACTTCTCCTCTGGCTTTTGGAGATGCTGCCTGTGCACTTCTGTCCCCTTGGCCTCTGGCATCCTGCAGAGCCTGGCCAGGATGCTGGGATGTGCCAGCCTTGGCTGGGAGCGCTGCAGGGGCACACGGGGCAGCTTCAGCTGCCAGAAAATTAGGCTCATTTATTTGGGAATCTGTGGTACACAAAGCACTTTAATAACCACATTCATCTAAAGGCCACATCAGGAGAAACAGTACTGCCTGTTCCCTCTCGGATGCCAGTTAGTGGGGAATGCTGTTGTTAACATTTAGCAGGAGCTCCAGGTCACCTTGATACGATTGAGCTAACACACATTTTAATGGCTGTTTAATTAGATTTACCATAGGGAAGATGCCATGGAAGAAAGCTGCATTTCTGCTTCCAGCACTTGAGTTGGTGGCTGGATTCAATAAAAATGCAGATAAAAAAATGCAAGTGATAGACAAAGATGAGGTGGGTTTTTTTTTTACCCCTGTTCAATATAATTTTCCAACTTGGTCTGGGTGATGTGGCTGCTCTTGCAGGGCTGGAAGCTCTCACACCCGGGCAGGACGATGCTCTTTTCTGCCTGCCACAAAGTGCAGGTGCTCCTCAACAGCTGATTTGCTTTCAGGTGACCTGAGCTTTGAGCTCCTCGCTGTGAGGCTCCCACCAAATCATTCCTCAGAAGCTGCCCCCGTGCCATCAGCAGGACTGAAGCAGAAGGGAAGGAACCCGACTGGTTTCCAGCAGCAGTGTCCGAATGTTGTGGCAAACTGGTCCCTGCATTAGAGAGCAAAGAGCTCCTGTCCATGTCCCATCAATTCTGATTCCTGCACGAGGCTGGGGGGGCTCTGAGGAGGGTTTTGTGAAGCAGCCAGTTGCTCCCTCACAGGAAATAAAACATTGAAACATATTGCTATAAAGGCTATGACACCTCTCCTGATGGATTTATTAAGAAGACCCCAAGAGTGAAGAGTTATAAAACCTGATCCAGTCGGCAGTTCCAGCTGTGTAATTGATATCCATTATTTCCCATTGACTGCTCTGCAGGACTTCACTTTCTGTAGCATCAACAGATTCTGCCTCTGAGCTGCTGGGGCTTGGCAGAGAGCAAAGTCGATAGCAAACCCAGAGAGAATCCCAGGAGGCAGCTGAGTTGGTTTTCCTCAATTTCTTCCCATAAATACACACCTTTATCCTAATTTATGCTGTTTCTCAGCTCACTCCATTTTCACAGGGCAGCACAATCTGCTGTGGCTTTGCTGAAGCAGAGGCTGGGTGCTAGTTTGGTTTCCCCAATGACACAATTTCTCCGTATCTGCTTCATTTTGTGGCAATTTTATATGTTTTACTGAAATAGGGTTATTATAGCAATGAATGTACTGAAAAAAAACAGGCACAAAAAGGCTGTGCCCACAGATGCAGGGTGCTGGCTGTCCTGGGGACTGACCTCTGCTCCTGGGTGCTGCAGAATCCCTGAGGAGGCTGAACACAAGGAAGGGGCTCACCCCAACCTCCTGCCCCTGTCCCTGCACAGGACAGCATTAGGCAAACCCATCATTTCTCCCTCTTATTACTCAGAGCTTTTCTATGCCATTGACCTCCTGCCCCTTTCTCCTGCAAATCATTTGCTTTTCCAGATTCTTCAGTATTAACTTGTACCATTTTCTTTCCTTTTTTTTCTTTTTTTTTTTTTTTCCTCTCCTTATCTCACCTCAGGAAGAAGAGGGATTACCTCATTTCCACCTCCTCTGAAATAAATCCTCATTATGGATTTGCACCTGGGGAGGAAGAAGCTGATTTCCACTCCCAGCCGGTTCTGAGCAGATATTTGAAGGTAATTGTGCAGCCCAGTCATCTCACTTGTCCAATAACCATAAAGAGCACTTTTATTAGCACCGGGCTTGGGGCTGGGACTATTGAGAAGATATTTATGGGGAAGATATTATTTCAGAAAACTAGAACGTGGACATCAAATATATGTTTTATGCTGAGGTGGAGCAAAGGGAAGGACCTGACATCCAACAAATGTCTGAGTGCTGGTGGGGGGCTCATCCCTGGGCTGGGGTGGCTGCACTGTGGTGCCTCCTCACAGTACTCACTGGATTGCCTCAGATTTGCCAAAAACCATCATGTGAGGGGGCTGAACCCAGCAGGGCTGAGCAGGTTTTCCCTCATGCTCCAGTTGTGAAAACTCTGATGTGGGCTAGCAGACATTATTGGTGTTTTTATTGAGGATCTTGTGCTCTGAGTTCTGCCTCCCTGAACACGAGGCTGAAATGCTGGTGTGATGAGGCCCTTTTGTCTTGGCTAATTGCTGCAAGATGAAATATGGGCCAGAATAAAATGTGGTCGTCTGCTGAACAGCTGCTGTGCCCGGCTGCCAGGCCCTTTGCTGCAGCCCAGGACATACTGACTGTGGCAGCTTTTGGATGCTCTAGCTCAGGGCAGAACTGTGCAGTGATTTCTCGGGGCTTCGACAGGCCCAGTTCTGAGCTTCTCCCACAGAGCCAGCAGTGATGGACTGGACAAAAATAGCCACGAGAACTTTCCAGAGGAGCAATGGCTTGGCCCAGTGCTGCAGGTTTACACTGAGGTGCACCCAGACAAGCAGAGGTGTGAGACAGACGTCCCCAGCTCTGCAGCTCTGGGGCACTGGGACTCGTGGTGCCTCTGTGTCTGTGCCCTGTGCTGCTCTGCTGCAGCTTTGGAGGTGGCAGGGACCCCTCGGGCACCAGCTCAGCATCCAGCTGCTGGTGAAATTTTGATGAAAAGTCCTTACTTATTGATGAAGAATAACATCTCCATTGCACAGCTCATCTCGTGGGGAGCACAGTCATTTAGTGCTTGGTGCTTCAGGGCTGTGGTGGGCTGACACACCACGAGCTTCCCCCCCAGCCTCTGGTCCCACTGGTGGAAGAGGACGGGAGGATTTGTTTGTGCAGGTCCTGGTCCCAGTGAAATGGAGAAAATGTAAGTCAGACTAAAGTGCCAAAACCAAATACAGCAGAGGAGCCTTCCAGAGGCTTCCAGGGAGCATCCAGAGGTGCTTGCAGAGGAGCCTGGAAGCACACAGCAGCCTGGAGCCCCAGGAAGCACAGGGAAGAGCACTCTGTGGTCGGTGCCCTCACTCCAGAGCTCCTTGGCTCCATCCAGCCCGTGTGTGCCTGGGGCTGTGCTTCAGCCCTGAGCCACTGCCTCGGGTAAGTCCGTGGGCTATCTCACAGCAGCCAGGAAAGGTAACAGAGAGAAGCAGTTATCTTTGGTGTCTTTAATTCTCTTGACTTTTTTTAGAGGTCCAGAAATGGAAAACCAGTCGAAAAGCACTGCAGCTGTGTCCCAGAGCCTGTACCACGGTGATGGCACTGGGGATGTGGCCTCGGGCTCTTCAAAGCCTCTGCAGCTGCCTCTGGACCTGAACTGTTGTGACTTCATGTTGTCCAAGGTCTGTATAACTTCAGCATTTTCTGATAGCCCGTGCATAACAAGAGCACTAGAAAGCTGTAGAGGTGGATGTTTCAAAGTTAAACTGATTCCCAGTCATGGTTTCCTTCCCCCAGAGCAGTTTTAGTTGTAAAGAAGATGATAGATTAAGTTATGTTTGACTGACAGATTTAAACTGGGCTGCTTCTGCAGCCTCCACATCCATGCTCTAAATTGGAGGCTTGGGATTAGAGCCACTAAATTACTTAGTTTATTGAAAAAATAAAATATCAGGAACAGATGAAGAGAGAGAAATGCAAATTGAATGAGTGTTAAAAAATGATTAAGGTAAGGTAGCAAATGAAATAGAATGGCACTAAAACTGGATGGCACGTAAGAAATTCTCTCCAAGTGGCAGCACTGGGGAGCTGGGCTCTCAAAGCCTGGAGCTGTGGAGCTCAAGACAGGTGAGCTTGACATTGCCAAGAGCTGCTCTCTGCACCCACCTGCCCAGTGCCCTCTGCCCGTGGGGGTGGGAGAGGGATGGAGAAAGGGCAGGTCACGGATGGAGCTGACCCTCCGAGGGTTTACAGGGGGGTTGTTACTGGCCCCAGTCTTGCCTGCAAGTGTGGAACTTCCCACAGCTCCCCCAAATCCCAGCAGAGGTGGATTTCTGTCTGCTGGCTTGGGATAATTTCTTGTAACCTCTCTGAGTCTTTGCACATTTGCTGTCTCCTCTCAGTAATTACATACAAGACCATGGAGAGAGATCAAATCCTGCCATCTCCCTTGGATCCTGGAAACAGCCTCTTAAGGCACCCTCGAGCCTCGTTAAAGGAAACAAATCAAAGTGCTGCACCAGAGGATTGCAGGTAAAGCTGTGCTCCTGAGGACCTGCCTTTTCTAGATAGCCCCATGTATGGGGAGTGAAACATTTCCAGGAGATTTGATTCCATCTGGGGCCTGGGGAAATTCCGCAGCTCCACCAACAATCCATCACCACTCGCTCGGGGAGGAGCGATAAATCCATCATCATCTTCTTCTGGAGCAGCTGTGGGGATGGCAGGAGGAGCAGCAGTGCAGGCTGCCTTCCCTGCACGTGGAGAAGAGCCAAAATCGGGTCAAGGGAGCAGCTTTCAGCCTCTCCTTCCCCTCCTGCCGTGCTGCTCCCCCAGCAGCTCTGCTCCCTGTGCCTGTGCAGCTGTGCTGGCTGGCAGCAATTACTGCTGGTTTCTTCACAGCCTTTGCTTTGGACTCCTCATGATGGTGGCTGTTACACCCCTAGGGCAGCAGTGAGTGTCCACTCAGGTGCTGTTGGTGTGTCCATGCTGTTGGCTGTCCATGCAGCCTGGCCCAGGGAATGTCACTGTTCTCAAAACCAAAATGCCTTCAGGGGCTTGTGCTCTCTCCCAGGGCGATGCTGCCCAGAGAGACAACCTCCTCCTTCCTCCTCCTGCTCCTCCTCCTCCTCCCTGCAGGGCTGGCTCCTGGGATCACTCACACCCGGGAGGGACTGGATCTCTGCAAAGTGCCAGGTGGCATCCACGGGGAAGAGGCAGATGTTGCTGGATGACAGGATGGAGATCCAGCCTCTGGACTTGGTTGTAAGTGGTTTAATGACATCACAGCACAAAGGGGAGAGTTTGGAAAAATGGTGTAAGAGAACATATTCTCTCACGTTAAATCAGCACCCTGGGCCCTGTCGCCATTGGCAGCCTGAGGGATATTTTGCAGAGGTGCTAAAACACATTGTAAATTAGGAAAACAAGAGAGAAACCAAACCAAAACACCATATTGTGTAAGACCACTTCTCTTGATACCAGCAAAGCTTTTCAGAACAAACCACCCCGTTCATGTTTACCTTTGTTTGGGGTTTTTTGTTTGAAGAAATTATTTCTGTTTTTCAATAAAAATTGCTGTTGCCATTGATGTCCCCTTTGCAGCCTTGCCTCGCTGCCTGCAGAGGTCAGCAGTGCTGGAGTCCCTGAGGGATGTGGACAGCCCTGCTCCTTCCCAGGCCAGGAAAAGAAGAGAAACACTTCATGATCCTTAAACTTGTTAAATTTAAAACTTGAAAAGGCACCTTCATGCTTTCAATCATTTTTACTGCTTCTAATGCAACTGGTCTAAGCTTTCCTAGAAGACCCAGAGGGAAACCAGGAAAGATCAGATGTGACATTCTGGACTTGGCGTGTGAAAAGCAACTGGGGAAAAAATAGAATAAAGTAAAGTACAGAAAGACTTGTGGCTGCACTTGATATGCTGAGAGGAGAGTAAAGAGGCACAAAATCACGTGCAGGTCAGTTTTATACAAAACATCAAAGAGGGGTGGGAGCGACTGCTCCCGAGCATGGGGAGCACTGGGGAGCAGCAGCTGGGAGGGATTTCAGAGCGTGGCCACCCAGGGAGCCCAGCGGGGACATCCCAGTGTCCTCAGCAGGAGTGAGAAACCTGAGCAGTGCCAGGGAGCAGCCCTGATCCCTGATCCCTGATCCCTGGATCCCTGCTCAGCTGTTCCTGCTGTGGGAGCCCCCAGGATGGAGCCTGGGTGGGTGGGAGCCGCAGGGTGCAGGGAAGGAAAAGGCCACCCAAATCCCAGACAGAGTGGTGACCCCCCTGCAGGTCCCTGGCCTCTGCTCTGCCTTTGATGGCCACCTCCTGCTGAGAGCTCCTTAATGGACAAGGGCTGAGGCAAATTGTAAAATTAAAAGAAACAGGGTGAGGACACAATTAAAAGCGGTGTCTCTGAACTGGAACTGCTTTGCCGTGAATTGAACGTGCCTAAACCTGGTCATGGTTGAGCAGAGCCATTCCACTCAGCTCTGGATTAACTCATCAGCAGAGTGCCCAGAATCTGATTTAATTTGAAAGACTACAAAATTATATTTCTCTGCTGATTTTCCAGGTGGCAGGATTAGACGCAGAGCTTTTAGTTTTCCGCTACTTCCTTTTAACCTAATTTGACAGAAATGGCTCTCGGTACAAGGCAGAATTTGCTGGGTGCTACATCAGGGATAAAGGGAACATGGGAAAAACGGCACGGCGCAGTTGGGGGAGATTGTTTCCCTCTCTCTGGAACACGCTGGGTTTGACAAACTACAGAGGCTGAGTTTTCTGGAAGAGCATAAACCAGGGAGACTCGCAGCTCTCGTGGAACGTTTGCCGCTCCGCCAGAGCAGCCCCTCTTCCCGGGGAGAACGAGGAACACCAAGAGTTGGGGCAGGACTTGGCACATCAGGTGTGTGCTGGCCCTCGTGAGGACACAGGGAGGGATTTTGGTGTGGCTGGCACAGGCGTGGCCACGGGCACGGCGGCTGCAGGGGAAGGAAGGGTGGTGGCCAGGGACAGTGTGGCCACAGGGCCGCCCTGCGGGAACGGGAGCTGCCCTTCCTCCCGGCTCTGCTGATTAAGGAGCTCCTTTTCTTGGCAGTTAGAGCTGGAATTAAAGTATTGCTGGGAGAGAGAGACCCAGGGGCAGGCGAACAGCTTGTTCCCAGCTGGCTCAGCACTTTCCTGTTTGCAATTCCACCTACCAGAGCTCAAAAAAGGCTCCCTGAAGGCGGCCGGGTGCCGGGCTGGCAGCTCTGGGAGCCCCCAATACCTGGCATGCCCCAGTGCCCCCCAGCCCCTCAGCTGCACCAGCACTTGGGGCATCTCTGCTCCTCCTGCTGGGAAGGCAGTGGGGCTCCTGGAACAAATCCAGCCAGAGCAGTGTTGGAGCAGAGGTGGAGGCAGGAGAAGGGTGTGCCCAGGCTGGCTTGGAAGCTGTTTTTTGGCTGCTGATGTTGCCGGGTGCTTGTGGGGATCCTGGAGGCTTCCAGGGCTTTGTCCCCTCTTCTAAGGAAGGAAGGGGATTTTCAATCTGACCTCCAAACTGCAGGAGCTGGGGAAGGGTCTGCCCTGGAGGGGCACCAGCTGGATGGTTTAAAGGCCAAGCTACTTGACTGCTCTTGTTTTCCTTCTCTCATGTCCTGCACTCCTCTGACTGCTGGAGTGATGAGGCTCCTCTTTGCCCTGGTAGAAGGGACAGACCCTGGTTAATGACCTCCCTGCATGACTCCCACTGCTCTTCTCCTGGTCCTTTTGCCAGGCTCCAGTGGAATGGTTTGCCTGGGAAATGGTCTGTGACTTCGCAGGCAGTGTGCTTGTGAGAGGCAGGTTCCTAATGACTCCTCAAACTGAGATTTTATCCCTGTAAATGCAACTAGGTCCCAGTGTCCCTGATTAGCTTCTTGTGACGAATTCCATCTGCCTGCCTGGGAACAACAAGGAGCTAAAAAACCTGAGCACCAGCCATGCAGCCGGCTGCTCCCATGCTGGGCTTTGTCATCACAGGAAATCACTTAAAAAACAGGAAACTCTTCCTTGTTCCACTCCATTTCTTGGGACAATTTGCCTGAAATGTCACCTTCACAGATGAAGGAATGGGATTTATCACAATCAAGGCTCTGACACGTCCCTTTAAGTGAATCGAGGATGTCTTTAATTCTGAATCTGCACAGGGTTTTGTTGGTGCAGTGTGAGTCCCTTGCATTTTATAACACTCACAAACATGCACGTTTTTGGGCAGTGCTGGTGTGGTTTTCTGCTCTGGGCAGCGTGGGCTGCCAAGGCCGATGGAGCACATTGATGGCACGTGGCTCACTGTTGGAATGCTCCAGGCATTCCTCAGGAATGCAGGGGGACAACCCTTGTGCTGGGCTATTGAGTGACTGAGCAGTTTCTTACATATTTTGAGGTATTTTGTGTATTGTGACTGTAACACAATACACAAAACGTCCCACCTGCGTCACTGCCCTGTCAGTCACTGCATTTCTGGGGAGCATTTTTGGGCTGTTACGTGGGACAAAGAGGAGCCAAATCTGTGACAGGGGTTCTGTGACAGGGGGTCTGTGACAGGAGTTCTGTGACAGGGGTCTGTGACAGGGGTCTGTGACAGGGGTTCTGTGACAAGGGGTCTGTGACAGGGGTTCTGTGACAGGGTTCTGTGACAGGGTTCTGTGACAGGGGTTCTGTGACAGGGGTCTGTGACAGGGTTCTGTGACAGGGGTTCTGTGACACATGAGTTCTGTGACAGGGTTCTGTGACGGGTTCTGTGACAGGGGTCTGTGACAGGGTTCTGTGACAGAGTTCTGTGACAGGGTTCTGTGACAGGGTTCTGTGACAGGGGTTCTGTGACACACAAGTTCTGTGACATAGGTTCTGTGACATGGGTTCTGTGACACACAGGTTTTGCTCTGTCCTCAGCCACTGGAGTTGCTTCAGCAAAGGGGGATTCTGGCGTGAAACACCCCACAAAAATGTGTTGCATTTGCTGTTGCCATAGCACACGGAGGAAACCTGGAACATGGGGTGAGTCACTGGGGTGAAGCATTTATCCCAAACCCCCTGTCCTGGAAACCTTTTGGCAGGGATGGACTTTACAGACCCGATAGGTCGTGGTGGGAGTTACTGGGACCAGTCAGGGAGTGTCTGTCCAGGCTGGTCACGCCCTCCTCACTGTGCTCAGACCCCCAGCCCCAGTCCTGGGGACAGATGTGCAGCTGTGATGCAGTCCTGGGGACAGATGTGCAGCTGTGATGCAGTCCTGGGGACAGATGTGCAGCTGTGATGCACAACTGTCACCCGGCCCCACTGAGCCCGTGTGCAAATCCAGGGGGAAATGGTAATTACTTTTCAAAGCAAGATTTGTCCCTAAATCCATGTTTAGGTCTCAAGGGAAGGCCAGATCCCCATGAAGTGATCTAGCAGAAGCTGTTCCCTCTGGGGGCTGGTTGTGGGACCTTTCCATGATCCAAGTTTGCTGCAGGGGACTTGGACACCAACATAACACACTATCCACCTGCAAATCGTTTCCTGTTTTAAAAACCTCTCATAAAGGGGGAAAGATTGAATTTGCTGGCTGGTTTGGTTGTGTTTGCAGCAGCTTGGGAAATAATTGAAAGAGAAAATGAGTGCAGTGTGAGCGTGGAGGTCCCACAGGGCTCGAGCCACAGAGGAGCCACCAGGGGTGGGTTTAAAGCTCCTGCCCAATCCTCCTGCTTTACTAAATAAAGAAAACATTATATAAATGGTGTTGAAATGTGGAATTGCTGGCTAGATGCTGCTGTGGTCTGCAGGTCTCAGCACTTGGCTGATGTTTAACCTGAAATCCTGCTCAGGAGAATGGGATTTGCTGTCTGAGGGGTGTGTGAGGGTAAGGCCAGGCCAGGCCAGACTCAGTTGTGTTTTCCTCAGTTGAAGATAATTTGGGGTTGCTTGGTCAAAGCTCAGTCAGCAGCAGAGTAAGGGCATTACTTTCCAAGAAGGCTTGTTTGGTCGGTGGAAGTAAGATGTTTCTGAGAAGTGCCTGCAACCACTCGAGGTTAAACTAAGAACTGGCATAAAGTGTCAAGGGGCAGCATTTAGGACTCAATACCTGAACTAGCCAAACCCTGAAGAAATAAGTACAAAATGGAATTCTTTTATTAGCTTTCCCCTGGCACTGAAACCTGCAGACTGTGGGGGAAGAGATCACACTGCAAGTGTAATTCCAATAGGATGGGACTTTGGGGAATCAGACTGTGTTTGAGCCCACCCTGGAGAAGGACCCAAACATGTTGACTGTGCTACAGATTGCAGAGAATAGTGTTGCAACAGAGGTTAACATAATTAGAGAACTTGGAGCAGCATTTGATCTAAAATTAGGGAGGTGAGCCCCGGGCTCTGTCCTTGGCAGGTCTGTGATGCAATCCAGCTGCTAAAATATATTGGGACACTGCTTCAAGTGCCAGTACAGATTGAATCTTAATATCCTACAAATTATTCAAAATTAAAGGGTCTCAAAGTCACAGCAAAGCTGAATTTCACTCTGTATCAGCGACCCCAGGTCGTTGCTGGGTTTGGTGCCAAACTCACCCGGGTTCTGTGAGGGGACTGAACTCTGCTCTGCCCTGTGGTGGGGCAGGCGTGTGTGGCTCTGGGCATCAGCTACTGGCAAAGAGCAAGAACTGCCCCCCTAAAGCCAGGAGGATCCTCCTCATCCCCCACCACCAGGGACTGGCTCAGGCTGGAGGTGGAGGAAGGTGGAGGAAGGTCGATGGAGGTGGAGGAAGGTGGATGGAGGTGGAGGGAGGTGGATGGAGGTGGAGGGAGGTGGAGGAAGGTTTCCCCTCCATGCTGCCAGGAGTTAATGGGGCTCTTCATTTCCCTCAATTACTGGGCACCCACCTGAGAAGCTGTAAAGAGTGGAACAGTAAATCTTACAGTCAAATATTAAATTATACCTAATTTATTTACTTATGGCGAACTGTAAGCCCTGCAATCAGGCGTGGAAGGGTTTGTGTCACGAGCTCTCCTGGGAGCCAGGGGATGTGCCTGGCAGGGCAGCACAGGGAGGGTTTGCTGAGGGGGGCACAGGCAGGGACTGATTGCTGC
This sequence comes from Pipra filicauda, assembly GCF_003945595.2. Lineage (NCBI taxonomy): Eukaryota > Metazoa > Chordata > Aves > Passeriformes > Pipridae > Pipra > Pipra filicauda. The sequence goes on from NW_024104601.1 coordinate 516,875, forward strand.
AAACCCGGGGTCTCCCAGCTGCAGAGACCCTCGGGCAGGCAGAGGGCAGCTTGTCCTCTGCCTCCTCCGTGCTGCTGAGCTTTGCTGCCTCAGGCTCACACCAAGGCGTGGGGAGGAAGGACCTTCTCCCCTCAGCCCTCCAAAGCCACCCCCACGCTCGTGTCTGCCTAAAAATCAGAGGCACTGACTGTCCCCATCAGTGACCAGTGGCCAGTGAGCCCAGCTGTCACCTCTGAGAGGTGTTTGCTGCAGGTGGGGCCTCTCGGAAGCAGAATAACCTTTCAACTCCCCTGACCCCTCTGTGCCCCTGGCCTCTCCTGCACCCCCTGGCCCCTCCTGCACCCCCTGGCCCCTCCTGCACCCCCTGGCCCCTCCTGCACCCCCTGGCCCCTCCTGCACCCCCTGGCCCCTCCTGCACCCCCTTGCCTCTCCTGCACCCCCTGGCCCCGCCTGCAACCCCTGGCCCCTCCTGCACCCCCTGGCCCCTCCTGCACCCCCTGGCCCCTCCTGCACCCCCTGGCCCCTCCTGCACCCCCTGGCCTCTCCTGCACCCCCTGGCCCCTCCTGCACCCCCTTGCCCGTGCTGCTCTGTGCTGGCTCCTGGCTCTGCAGTGCAGCTGCTGTGTGCTGTGGAGCTTCTTCACTCCACTGCTCTTCCCCACCACACTCGTGGGTTTGCAGGGGGTGTCATCTGGCTGGATGTGTGACAGGTAGAAATTGCTATAAGGGAAAATATAGGGGGAAAATAAATGTGAGAGGCTTATCTTTAATGGCCAGGGTATAAATGTGTGTCAGTTCTTGCAGGCAGAGGAAAACATCTGTGAAGATTGTCCCAGTTTGAGTGTTAATTGCTCAGGTGGCTCTTGGGTTTGTCTGCAGTGACTGGGGCTGTTGGTTCAGGGTAGCACAAGGCTTTTCTTTCTCTCTGACTTGAAATATCTAACCTCAGAAGGCAGAAAATGTTTTAGTCATTTCTCAAAAAAAAAAAAAAAAAAGGCAAAAAAAAAAGGCAAAAAAAAAGCTATTTTATTTTCTGGCCCAAAAAAACCCTATTTTATTTTCTGGCCAAGTAGCCAGGTAAAACCAGGTCCTTGACTTTGATAAATTGTTCCCCACCCTCATAATGCATTTTTGCATACTTTTATTGCAGCTAAAACACTCAGTCTTTGGGAAGAGGTTTATTGTTTGAATCAGGATGAAACTGTCGTGTTTGGCAGCACTTTCTGCAGAATATATTCAAGGCTCTTTTACTTCTGTACAAAATCCTTCGAGTCGTCTGGAATTTTTCCATGGGCTGCACTCT